>NC_056746.1:771835578-771876545 GCF_019279795.1 Protopterus annectens | reverse complement strand
TTATTTTTTAAAAAGTTCTTGTGAAGGATAGGCTGGCTGGATCATGTGATGTTAAGTAACTCCTATTTAAAAAGAATGAAAGGCTTATTTTAATTGTACTGATGAAGGGTGGTTAGCCCGAAATCTTTATCGTATTAACATTTTTTTGGCACTATATTTTGTTTGAGTTTTGTATTCAAGCTTGTTCCCAGGAATATAATTTGTTGACACGGTACCAGGTGTGATTTCTTTAAGTTTATGGTGTACCCCAGACAAGTAAGAACCCTTTGTACAAAGGCCAGATGATCCAAAAGTATGTCCTGGCTTTCTGCCTGAATTAGACAATTGTCCAGGTATGGGTATATTTGAATATTTCTTTGCCTGCAAAATGCAATAACTGGAGCTAGGCACTTTGTGAATACCCTGGGCGCAGTGGATAAGCCAAAGGGCAGTGCAGAGAACTGATAGTGCGTGTAGCCTGCTTTGAAGCGTAGGTATCTCTGCAAGATACCCTGATTGGGATGTGCAGGTATGCTTCTTTTAAACCTAGTGTTGCCAACCAGGCCTCTTTGCCTAGCATAGGAAGTAATTGGTGAAGAGTCAGCATCTTGAATTTTGGAATCTCCAAAAAGGTGTTTAGAGTAGACAGGTCCAGGATAGGACACCATGAATTGTCTTTTCTGGGTACCAGGTAAAGTCTCGAGTAGAACCCTTGTCCCTTTTCCTCTTCTGGTACCAGATGAATAGTCCCCATGCTTAAGAAAGAAAGCACTTGTTTTTGGGCCTCTGCCTACCGATTTGGGGGTAGGTCCGGCCACCCGCTTGGTGTTGGCAACGTGTGGAAGTGAAATCTGTATCCCTGGGACACTACATTTAAAACCCATTTGTCCTGGGTAATAAGTACCCAATTCTATGCATGAACAGCAATCTTTCCCCCCAAAGGGGCAGTCAGTTGATAAGTGCTTGGAAATTTTAAAAGGAAGTCATTGAGACAGTTTACCATAGGGGGAGTCTTATTATTTCCAGATTTGGAAGTGGAGGGCCCCCACTGCTTAGTTCTGTGTGTCCCCGGGGACTGAAACCTGGGGTTTCTGCTGTGTCTGGGTTTGGCTTGAGAAGACCTGGAAGGGGCTGGAAAAGACCAATTCTTAGAGGGCCAGTGCCTACTAAATCTAGGAGGCTGAAAGTACAGTTGTGTACACTTACCATAAATGTAGATGTTCGAGTGTATTCACTGTTGCAGTCATTACATTTGGGTAAGGTTGCCCTCAGTCGGCCTGAATTCCAGTGCTGGGTCCTGCGTTGTTTGCTGTCTTCTCTTCCATGACGTAAGGTCATCAGGGGTATAAAACATGCAGCTGATGCCATTTTCTTTAGTTTTTCTTGCCCCAATGTCAGGTGCCCCCAAAAAGGTAGCAAAATTTTATATATATATATATATATATATATATATATATATATATATATATATATATATATATATATATATATATATGTAGACATGCATCAATATAAACTTTACCTTCATCTACAAGCAAATACACCACATAGGTTGTACAAGATAGAGAAGGAAAGATAAACTTCAGAATGACAGGGGGATGGTGGGAGGGTAACCTGGACTGCAACAGTGAATACACTCGAACATCTACATTTACGGTAAGTGTACACAACTGTACTATGTTCTTCGTGTTTCACTGTTGCAGTCATTACATTTGGGTAGAAACCCAAAGCTATGGTTGGGAGGCTGGAGCTAAACAGCATTAGGTGCGGCTATGAGGCCCTGCAGCACTGCAGTTGCAAAGCCAGCCCTGGACTTAGAGTAGAGAGGCAAATGGTAATGCTTTGCAAAGGTGTGAACAGAACTCCAAGTAGCAGCCTCTAGAATGTCTTTGGTTGGTACTCCTCTGAGAAAGGCTGCTGAAGTAGCTGCAGCTCTGGTGGAATGAGACCTAATGCCCTTGGGCACAGGTTTACCATGGTGTAAGTAGCAGATACGGATGCAGTGGCTTATCCACTTTGAAACTGTCTGCTTTGAAATAGCCTTTCCTTCTGATCCTGCATCATATGACATTAGTAATTACTCAGTTTTTCTTACAGCTTTTGTCCTTCTCAAGTAGAATCTTAGCTGTCTGTGTACATCCAAGGAATGCAGAATTATCTCCCCCTTGTTCTGCAGATTTGGATAAAAAGTTGACAGATGAATTGTTTGGTTAAGAGCCACACTGAAAACCACCTTAGGCATAAAAGTAGGATTTGTCCTCAGAGACACCCTGTCTGGGTAAAATATGATAAAAGGCTCTACAGCCACGAGGGCCTGTAGCTCTGAAACACTTCTTGCTGAAGTAATTGCTAGTAGCAGAGCCATTTTCCATGATAAGAAGTTTAGATCAGCGGTAGCAGCTGGTTCAAATGGAGGCAGGATGAGCTTTTCCAACACATAATTGAGGTCCCATGCAGGTAATGGTGATCTTCTAGGAGGCCTTAAATTTATGGCTCCTCTAAGACACTGCTTTAGTAAAGGATGAGAAAAGATTGATGGCTCTGTATTGTAATGAGCCGAAATGGCAGAGGCATGGATTTTGACTGATGAGAAAGATAGGCCTTTGTCAAGCATCTCAGTTAAGTATTGTAATATCTGAGGAAAATTTGGTTCTGCTGTATCAGTTCCTTGTGCTTGATTCCAAGCACAGAATCGCTTCCATTTGTCAGCATAAGATTTTCTAGTACTAGGTCTTCTGGCTTCCAAAATGACATCCATCACATCTTTACTGAGAGGTGTTGTTTGTATGACTACATGATTATCATTGCTGCCAGATTCAGAGTCTGTAGTTGATTGTGCAGGATCTGATTGTTTTGCTGGGACAGTCGTTGTGGTTTTTGAGGCAAGGCCCAAGCTGGGTATTGAGCCAAGTTCCTTAGGATTGGGTACCAGTATTGGCGGGGCCAGTCCGGGGCAATTAATATCATCTTTGGCTTCTCTTGTCTGACTTTTAGGAGGACCTTGGGTAGAAGAGGCAGATGAGGAAAGGCATAAACTGATAGGTTTTTCCAAATGAAGGATAGGGCATCCACTTTCCATGCTTGTCTGTGATAAGTCCTTGTGCAGAATCTTTTCAACTGATAATTTTGAGGGGAAGCAAACAGATCTATGTCTGGGCTCCCCCATTTCTCTGTTATCATGCCGAAGACTTGTGGATTTAGTTTCCACTCGTGAGGATCCATAAGGTTTCTGCTTAAATTGTCTGCCAGAGTGTTTTGTTTTCCTGGCAGGAATTGAGCTTGAAGATGTATTTGGTAGGTCAAAGCTGTGTCCCACAGTGCCATAGCTAATCTGCAAAGGGGATATGAGTGTGTGCCACCTTGCTTGTTTATATACCACATGACTGTGGTGTTGTCCGTCTTTATCAGTGGTTGTCCTGGATGAAGTAAGTTCTTGAAGGCTGTTAGGGCATTTTGAACAGCTAGCATCTCTTTCTGGTTGATATGTAGATGCATTTCTTTTGGTGTCCATTAGACCTGAATGCATCTTCCTGACATGTGGGCCCCCCAGGCATAATCTGATGCGTCTGTTGTTAAGGTTTGTAAAGCAGGGGGTAGAATGAAGGGCAGTCCCATGTTTTGGTGACATACCTTTGCCCACCATAGAAACTCTTGTTGCAGGCAGGGAATGAGAGGAATCATTGTTTCCAGACTGTGTGAATGTTGACTCATAAACTTTTTAGGTACCATTGAAGTTTCCTCATATGCAGTCTTGCATATGGAATTAGTAGGATGCAGGATGCCATGTAGCCAAGAGCCTGCAGAATTTGCCTTACGGAAGACTGGGTTTTTGTTGCCATCAGTGTGAAGTAAGCAGTCAGTTGCCTTTGCTTGTCTGGTGTGAGGTAAGTCATCTGGGCAGTTGTATCCAAGCTTGCACCCAAGAATGTTATCTTTTGAGCGGGTACCAGTTGTGATTTATTTTCGTTTATTGTGTACCCTAGGCATGTTAGAAGCCTTTTCACAAATGCCAGATGTCGAAGAAGAGTGTCCTTGTTCTCTGCTTGAATGAGACAGTCATCCAAGTAAGGATATATCTGCATACCTTTTTGTCTGCAAAATGCAATTACTGGTGCCAGGCACTCTGTAAAGACCCTGGGCACAGTAGATAAGCCAAAGGGCAGTGCAGAGAATTGGTAATGCATTAAGCCAGCCTTTAATCTGAGGTATCTTCTGCATGATTGTCTCACTGGGACATGCAGGTATGCCTCTTTTAGGTCTAAAGTCACCAGACAAGCATTCTTGCCCAGCATGGGTGCTGCAAAGTCAGCATTTTGAATTTTGGAATGTCCAGGTATGTGTTCAAAGTTGATAAATCCAGTATTGGCCGCCAGGCCTTGTCCTTTCTGGGTACCAGAACAGTCTTGAGTAAAAACCTTGTCCTTTCTCCTGTTCTGGTACTGACTGAATGGCTCCCATATCCATGAGGGACGTAACCTGTTTCTGTGCCTGTGCCCATTGATTTTTATGGCAGATCTGGCCAACCATTTGCCATTGGCAGAGTGTGGAAATGGAATCAGTATCCCTGTGATACGACGTTTAGTACCCACTTGTCCTGGGTTATTAACTGCCAATTTTGAGCAAAAAGTGCTAATTTTCCCCCTATGGGTGCTGCCAAAAGATAAGTGTTTGGTGTAGGCAGAGGGAAGTCATTGGGATTGCTTTCTGTAGGTTTGTGCTTTATCTCCTCCAGATTTGGAGGTGGAAGCGCCCCATTGCTTTCACCTGTATGAATCTTGCACCTGGTATCTGGATCCCTTAGGGCATCTGGATTTGCCCCTTTGAGCTCTGTCTGATAAAGGAAAGGACCAATTTTTAGTAGGCCAGTGTCTACTGAATCTTGGTGGCTGCACTTGTAAGAAGTCTTTAACAGTTTGCATAGACTTAGCTTTGTCTTCCATTTTCTTTAAAACCTCTTTTGCCTTAATACCAAACAGAGAATTATGCTGTAAAGGTGCATCTAGAAATTTAGCTTTAACATGATCAGGCAAATTTTGTTCCTTTAACCAGGCATGCCTCCTAATCACATATCCAGTAATTGCGGCCCTGCAGGAGGCCTCTAAGGAATCAAAACCACATTCCAAAGTATGCTTTCCAACTTGTTCAGCTACATGCAATAATTCCTGCAATTCTTTATTTTCTGCACATTCTGAAATCAACATCATTTTCTGTTTCAGCAATCCCATAACATGTTGTTGGTACTTAAGCATATGAAATTGACAGTTTAAGGCTCTGACTACCAAGGTTGCAGATATATAAACCTTTTTTCCCCATCTGTCTAGTGCCCTTGAATCTCTGTCAGAGGGGGGTAGGATTTTTTGCTGTTGAGGCCTTAACTCCCTTTGGACCCTGTGAACTAATTTCAGGATCAGCAGCAGGGTTTCTAAATAAAAATTTATGTGAGTCAGGGACCCTGTAATATCTGTCAGGCTTACTGGGAGCCGGAGGTAAGGAGTCAGGGGTCAAGCTTGACTCCGAAAACACATCATCCACAATGTCTAAAACAGGGGGAATGGCTACAGGCTTGTGCTGAAGGAGAAGGAGGAAATCCCTGAGCCTCTTTTTTGATTCCGAGAAGTCTTGACTCTCCCAGTGAAAATGCTCCCTCAAGGTATGCAAGGTTTCTCCAAACGAATAATCCTCAGGAGGAGATGCAGATAGACTAGACTCCTCAGCATCAGAATCCTCATAGGGAGGTATAGATAATTCATGATCAGAAGAGGAATCAGAAGAAACAGAAACCTGATCTGAAGATTCATAACCAGTGTCTTGCCTAGGCCTCTTATCTGGAGGGGGATGGGTACCCCTGATCAAGGTAATAAGGTCTTCAGCCATTTTGATCATCTTTTTTTTAGGCATAGAGGCCTGTGCACGTGGCTCATGTGTCATTTTTTTAGTTTTAGAAGTTGCTTTTGTCTTTGGTTTTGCAGCTGTCGTTGGTTTGATATACAAATGTTCAGGTCTGAATACACCCTCAGAAGCCAGTGCCTGCTCAGCGGCTCTGGACCCATCCGAGGGAGATACATCCATCGGTCCAATACCTTGAGTATCCTGCGGCATGCCGGACTCCACATGGGAGTCAGTAGAGGCCTGCGACTCGAAGGTAGCGGGTATCGGGCTGCGAAAGTGCCTCACTGAGTACCAGTGACTGGCTTAGGAGAAGCTTCGTCGTCGGTTTTGGATCTCGACTGCCTTTCTCTGTCCTTTTCTTTGCATTTTTTATGTACTCCGGTAGTCGGATTGCTATCCGATGACATTTCTGGGTAGTTAAATCCGTTTCCAAAATACTTTGATGCAAAAATATACCGATGCTTAATAGTGCATTGGTTAAATCTAGCACAAAACCGACAGCCAGGCACTTTGTGATCACGGCCTAGGCAAGGAATATAGTATAAATGGAAATCTTTATGAGGTATTTGCTTCCCACAAGTAATACAATTATTAACTTTTTCTGACATCGGTATAAAGCAAGCAAAAAGTCCCCCCAACGGGGTACTTAGCTTTAGTGAAGACTTTGGTTCTGAAACTCAAACTCGAAAATTTCAGTAGTCGGCCGACCAACACTTGCGAAATGCTTCTGCTTCGGGCACTGTGCGGCAAGAAAGACTAAAGGAAATGGCATCAGCTGCATGTTTTATACCCCTGACGACCTGACGTCATGGAAGAAAAGACAGCAACCGACGCAGGACCCAAGACTTTGGAATTCAGGCTGACTGAGGGCAACCTGCCAGCAGATTACCCAAATGTAATGACTGCAACAGTGAAACACGAAGAACATCTTGTAAAAAATCTTTAACAGTTTGCACAGATTTAGCTTTATCTTCCATCTTTTTAAGAACTTCCTCAGCCTTGTTGCCAAACAGGCGGTCCTGATTTAAAGAAGCATCCAACAATTTTGCTTTAACATGATCAGGCAAAGATTGCTCTTTAAGCCAAGCATGCCTTCTAAGCACAGACCCAGTAACAGCAGCCCTGCAAGAGGCTACTAATGAATCAAAACCACATTGCAAAGTTTTCCAACTTGTTCAGCAGAATGCATTAAATCCTGTAATTCTTTACATTCCACACAGTCAGGAATCAACATCATTTTCTGTTTAAGCAGTCCAATAACATGTTGCTGATACTTTATCATATGCAACTGGCAGTTTAAAGCCCTAATGGCCAAGGTTACAGAAATGTAAACCTTCTTACCCCATCTATCCAGCGCCCTGGAGTCCCTATCAGAAGGGGTAGGATTTTTAGCAGTAGAAGCCTTAATGCCCTTGGGCCCCTGTGAAATAGTCTCTGGATCTGCAATAGGATTTTTAAAAAGGAACTTCTGGGACTCAGGGACCCTGTAGTATCCGTCAGGTTTTCTGGGAGCAGGAGGCAGGGAATCAGGGGCCAAACTAGATTCCGAAAAAGTATCATCAACAATGTCTAGTACAGGAGGAATAGCTAAAGGCCTATGCTGAGGTAGGTGAAGGAAATCCCTAAGCCTCTTTTTTGGATCAGAAAAATCCTGGCTTTCCCAGTGGAAATGCTCCCTTAGAGTATGTAAGGTTTCCCCAAAAGAAAAATCCTCAGAAGGGGAAGCAGAGGGAATGGAGTCCTCTACATCAGAATCTTCATAGGTAGATAAGGGCAAATCCAGATTATCAGAAGAATCAGAAAAAAACAGAATCCTGATCAGAAGATTCATAATCAACTTCAGTCCTAGGCCTCTTAGAGGGGGGGGGGGGGTTTTGGCTACACCTGATTACAGTTATTAGATCTTCAGCCATTCTTATCATTTGTTTTTTAGGCATAGAGGCCTGCGCATGTGGCCTGGGTGTCGTTTTTTTAGGCATGGATCAAGATTTAGGCCTAAGTAAAGAAGGAGGCGTCAGTTTAATATGCAAGTCTGTAGGCCTGAATACACTCTCAGAAGCCAGTGCCTGCACAGTGGCTCCGGACCCATCCAAGGTAGAGACATCTGCGGGTTCCATAGTTGAAGCATCTTGCGGCATACCGGACTCCGAATGGTTCTCAGTAGAGGCCTGCAAATCAGAAGTAGCGGGTATAAGGGGCTGCGAATGCGCCTTACTGAGTACCGGCGAACTGGCGACTGGCCTAGGAAAAGTGCCGTTGGCAGTTTTGGACCTCAGCGGCCTGTCTCTGTCTTTATCTTTGCATTTTTTCAGAATCCCGGTAGTCAGATGGCTAACCAACTACATTTCTGGATAAGTAAAGCAAGAATCGAAATATTTAGAGGCGAAAATATACTGACGATTAAATAAAGCAGAAAACCGACAGCAGGGTACGTTGTGGTCAGGGCCTAGGCAAGGAATACAGTACGAATGAAAATCTTTATGAGGTATTTGCTTTCCACAAGTAATGTAATTATTTACTGACATCGGTAAGGAGCAAGGAAAAGTTTCCCCAACGGGATACTTAGCTTTAGTTGAAGACTTCGGTTCTGAAACTCGAAAATGAAAATTTCAGGAGTCGGCCGACCGGCACTTGTGAACTGCTTCTGCTTCGGGCACCGCACGGCAAGAAAGAATGATGTAATGGCATCGTCTGCATGTTTTATACCCCTGACGACCTGACGTCATGGAAGAAGGGACAGCAACCGATGCAGGACCCAAGACTTTGTTAATCAGGCCGACTGAGGGCTACCTGCAAGCAAATAACCCAAATGTAATGACTGCAACAGTGAAACACGAAGAACATCAGCAATTGGCCTATAGTTTGAAAGATATGTATTGACTCCATCCTTGTGCAGTGGAATAATAAATAATTTTTTTCCATAGCAGGGGGATGTTATTTTCAGATATGGATTGATTTCTCAGAATTGAAACTGGATATGCAATAGCCTTACCTGCAATTTTAAGACATTCACCAGGTAGATTGTTGTGCAGTTGTAGGAGGCTTTAATTTTTTTAAATATGTTTTGATGGTATCTGTGAGAACTGGCTGAAAGGAAAAATGTTTAAAGGGGCACTAGCTCATTTGTACAACAGCATATCTGCCTCGGACCGAAGCTAAAACACTGTCACTCACTGAGGTAATGACGTCCCTTTTTTGTGACATCGCTCAAGACTTTCTAATAATATCGCCCACAGCATAAAGTTTCTTGAAATAGGTGTGCAAACCCGTATTCCAGTCCTCCCTTAGTTCCGTCTACACTAAGAGACTCAGAATTTGGGTTCCCTGCTTCATACAGTGTCTACTTATTACTTTTTTGTTTCTGTGCTGTTGTTGGAGCTAACTATTAATGTAGGCATGTGTTTCTAATTTTTCTTTTATTTCTATTTATGTTCAAAATAGGTTTATTAGCTAGTTCCTGCTATTTGCTTGTTATAACATTTAGCACAGTATTTCCATTCATTATTCTTCAGCTACAACGGGGAAAGCATGCATGTTAAAAGAAACAGCATTTCTAGCTTTGCTATATATATTGTTCCTTATTACAGTAGTCTTTTGTTGGGCAATATATGTATATACATTTACAATATATATATATATATATATAAGTATGTATACTTTTAATGTGTAAAGTGTTCATGCTTTTGCAGACGAACAGCCAGCAAACGTTACATATACTCAGTCCTGCCTTCCAGACGTGCTGTGCACATCCGTACATAAATTCTTCTCTATTTTTTTTTTCTTTAACATTTTACAGCAAGGGTTCTGAGATGTTCAAATACTTCTTTCTCTCTTTTTTTTTTTGTTTTTATGTATAATGGTCTGTGAATTTGCAGATGATCGCACGCATACCCGAACTGGCAGCACACGTTATATATACTCAGTCCTGCCTTCCAAACTTGTGCTATGCATGTCCGTGCATAAATTCTTCTCTCTCTATTATTTTTTCTTTAACCCTTCACAGCAAGGGTTCTGGATGTACGAATACTGCTTTCTCTCTCTCTCTCTTTTTTTTTTTTTTGTCTCGTTCTGACCACAATGCAGACTGCATAAAGTATAAGCCTAGCGATGACTGAAAAGCAGTACTAACTGTCAGGGAAGCTATTTGCTTGTTATAACATTTAGCACGGTATTTCCGGTCAGCATTCTTCAGCTGCAACAGGGAAAGCATGCATGTTAAAAGAAACAGCATTTCTAGCTTTGCTATATATATATTTTTTCCTTATTACAGTAGTCTTTTGTTGGGCAATATATGTATATACATGTAGACATTTAATATATATAATATATAAATATGTACACTTTTAATGTGTAAAGTGTTCATGCTTTTGCAGACGAACAGCCAGCAAACGTTACATATAACTCAGTTTTGCCTTCCAAACCTGTGCTGTGCACATCCGTACATAAATTCTTCTCTATTTTTTTTTCTTTAACATTTTACAGCAAGGGTTCTGAGATGTACAAATACTTCTTTCTCTTTTTTTATGTGTAATGGTCCGTTAATTTACAGATGATCGCAAGCATACCCTAACTGGCAGCACACGTTAGATATACTCAGTCCTGCCTTCCAAACTTGTTCTGTGCACGTCCGTGAATAAATTCTCTCTATATTATGTTTTCTTTAACCCTTCACAGCAAGGGTTCTGGATGTACGAATACTGCTTTCTCTCTCTCTCTCTCTCTTTTTTTTTTGTCTCGTTCTGTCCACAATGCAGACTGCATAAAGTATAAGCCTAGCGATTACTGAAAGGCAGTACTAACTGTCAGGGAAGCGTAGGTGTGATCGTACCTCGCATCTGAACAGCTTTTTGCAGAATGTCCATATTTTTGCATAATAATTTTGGTTTGCTTTTTATATAATTGTGGTTTTCTTGCAAATTAATGTCAAATCATGTTTAGAATACTACTACAACATATTTTATAAACTCCTGTCCTACTGATACCGCGATTAGCATATTCTTATATTTGACTGGCAAATCATTTTTTTTATGACTAAAATGAACAACCTAATGTAGATATTGTAATTTGCACTCTGCTTACTGTAAGTAGTTAGCTAGCATACAGATTACAAATTTCTATTTGGGACTTATTCCTTTATGTATTATTTATGTTGGCTGTTTTTTTAAGTGACTTTGCTTTGAGGCATATGCGTGCATACACACAGGCAGGGGGTTATGTAAATAGGTAACCCACTATTTAATTGACACCAGTTCTGTCAATTCTGTTTTGTCGAAGTTGGTGGTGTGAGATTGCTGTTGGAAAATATGCCCTTTACTCCATATTGTGTCATCTCAAGAGTTGAAACACTTGCACAGCAATGCTTTTTTTTCTTCAGAGTTGTTATTTCTTTTTTTGGGAATTTGTATTTTTATTTTTTGTCAATTAAATATGCATTGTCAAAATACAGTAATTTTGGTCAAAATGCAAATTAGTCAGATTGTGGATGGATGGAATGAAGTAATGGTGGGGCATATTCTAGTTGGAGTTGGAGGGTATTCTTACCAATAGCTGCCCTTCCTTCAGTGGTATGCAACTGCCAGATTTCTTTATGAAAGCTAAATAGAGTAGGGTTGACTTTTGTTTTCAGGTTAACAATATGATGTGCCATAGCTAGACCAGGAGCAAGAATGATATCTAGGTACTTGAAAGTGAGAACCTATTTTAGAGGTTGTAGGTTGGGGGAGGTTGTTTATTCAGCTTCAACCATGGTTGCAAATTTTTGGAGTCTGTTTAGCTGCTCCTACGGCATGGTGCCACAGTTGGTTAAGAAGTTTGTATGGCAATGTCATCTGCATACGCAGTAACATTGTGATATAGTGATATATTAGTATGCGATAAGGGAGTCGGCATATCTTACTGAGAAGGTTCTGTTTGACAGGTAGCTGGATAACCACTTTAGGTTGGAGGGACCAAAGCTAGAGTATGAGGAACAGTTAAGCTGGAGAGTTAGATTTAATCTACTCAAAGGTTTTGGATAGTTCAATAAAGAGGGCACCAGTAAGATGTACTTTTATTACTGAGTAGAGTATTTTTGAGTTTATGTACAGCAGTTTGGATGTTTCTATTTTTAATGAAGTCCAGCTAATGGGAGAGGAGAATATTCTATTGGTAGAAGAAGGTGGCTAACTGATTGCAGACCATTTTTTGAATTAGCTTACCTAGGGTTTAGTACATCTAGGAAGGGGGCATCTATTTTTTTTTTTTCAGATACTGTGGAAGGTTTGTTGTGCCAGTGCCAGATTAAATTATGTAATATATTTGTGGTGAAATGAGATCTCCATAATGTTTGATGAACCATAGGTAGAAACTGTCAGGCCATCATTAGTTAATGGCTATATTATTTTGTTTCTTTTTGAGAGACTTTTTTGAGGGAGAAAAGAGGTACTTAGAGTTCATGGGGTGATGAAGTTGGTAGCAAGGGAGGTGGACATGCATTGGTAAAATCAGCTGCCAAATCTGAATGGTGAACTGACTGACATATGTGCTGTGAGACAGTAAGACTGCTCAGGTGTTAAACTCTTTCCAGAACTGAGTGCAACTGGAGAAAGTAGAAGTTTGGTGTTTGTGTAATTACAAGACTTTGGTATGCTTTTATTGCTTTTTTTGGCTTAGTTATGCAATGTAATGTAAGTGTCATGGGCAGGTGAGGATAATATTTGCTTCCAGACCTTCTAAGCATTGCTCCTTTAGTTGACAAGGTGCTGGAGATTAGATGTATACTGTGGCAATCATGTTTGCTTTGTATAGTCTAAGCGTATTGCTGTAAAACTGGTTCTAAATATTGTGCAGTGCTTCAGTTACAAAAGAACCTGCATTGTTGTTCTTTCTGATGGTATGCAGTTCACATGCTGTTAATGGTATTTGCAAAAATACAGGGATAGGGCCTTGAGGCGGTCTTCATAGGACTTATTACTTACCCCTGTATTGTTTGTGAGGAACCTCGGTGGATGTTCCAATTGTTGGATATGCCTGGTTAGGTACATACCAAAGGGGGCATTGTACTCAATGATAGGTCTGATGAATGCAGAATAGAGTGGAACAATGACTTCCTTGGACATGGATGCCATACCTTTATGTATAAGTTGCGCAATATAGAATGATTAACTCACCACTGTAGACATGTGATGATCAAAGGCTAGATAACTATCTGTGTGTGTCCCTAAGTCCCTGACTACTGGGTGAACTCTAATGGGTGTGTTGTCAATATGATATTTAACAGGGATGGATGACTTCCCAATGGATAGTATTATGCATTTCTTGGCATTTAACTTTACTCCACGGCTCTGACACTAGTTGTTTGTCTGTGTCAGCCCCTCTTGGAGAACATTTTTGTCAGTGGGAAATTCAATGACCGCTCCTAATTTGCAGTCATCTGCAAATTTAGTCAGCCAGAGACCACTGACATTGGCCTTGACTTCAGAGAAGTAAATGCCAAAAAGTACTGGTCCAAGGACTCATCCCTGAGTGACTCCACTTGACTGACCTCTTTGTAGAGGTGCGCTCCTCAATTCTAACTTCATGGGTCCTGCCGTGAGCCAGCTGGCTTCTCAACTGGGTGGCATACGGCTTTGTACCTAACCTCTTGAGTTTGTCAACAATGCCAGAGCGGAGTATTGTGTCAAATACCTTGGCCAGGTCAAGGTAGGTAGTGTGAACGATTTTGCCCTCATCCATTGCTTTGGTGACCTTCTCAAAGAAGTCCACCAGGTTGAGTAGGCATGATCTGCCCTTGATGAAACCAAACTGGGTTGGGTCCAGTGTCTGGATGTTTACTATATATCTCTGTTGATCATCTCCATGACAATTCTTTCCATGGCTTTACATATAAAACTAGTGAGACTTATTGGTCTGTAGTTTCCAGGGTCTGTAGATAGCCCACCTTTGTGCAGAGGGATGACTGTTGCCTTTCTCCAGTCATGTGGCATGAAGCCTGTTTGGACGCTACAGTTAAATAGTAATTCCAGAGATCCAGATAGGTCATGTTTCATGCTATTTAGAAGGCATCCTGGGATGTAGTCTGGGCCCACTGATGCAGTGTTCTTGGTCTTAGAGAGAGCATTAAGGACCTGTTCCCTAGTAATAGTAGAGGGGAGTTATATTTGCTATTTTCTGAGGGAAGGTTGAGGGGGAGGGAGGAGAAAAGTTGGAGCTGAATTTATCAGCCAGGAAGTTTGCTATATCTTCTAGCTCAGTATAAGTGGCTCCATTTACAAAGAGCTCTGCACACAATTGTGTATTTCCTTTGAGGTTGCGGACATAAATAAAGAAAGCTTTGTGGTTGCCCTTGGCCTGGGAGGCCAAACTTACCTCATATTTGGCTTTGGTAGACTTTATTTGTCCTCTAAGTTGTTTTTTTTTTTTTTTTAGTTTTTATCCTGCTGAGTGCTGCATCTCCTAATTTTTGCAATGATTTTCTTACTCCTGTTATACAGCCTATTGATTTTATGATTCCACCAGGGTGGCTTATTTTTTTGAGTTAGTTCTGTACTTCTTCTTGGTGGGTACAGCTGCCTCTAAGCAGCTATTAACATGCTTGCACAGGGTTTCTGTGAACACTTCTGCATAGGCAGAAGTGTTTTCAGGGTTTATGGGGGCTTGAAATTTTGCCAGGTTCCCACTTAATAGCTGGAGTTACCCTTAGCATAGTTTGTGAATATTCCAGGTTTAGCTGGAGGTCCAGGTTCTATATTTACTTCAAAGGAGACCATTTTGTGTTCTGACCTTACCAGGGAAAGGCATTACAGCAGGGGGTGTGTAGCAGTCTCCTATATTAGTGAGGACCAGATCCAGTATGGTTGCACCCCTAGTTAGTGTATTGACTATCTGGTCCAGGGAGTTTTGACTGTTTTGAATCTTTGACACTGTTTGTCTCAGCAAATGTGTACTTCAGATGCCCTTACTAAGTTAATCTCAGCAGCACTCTTCTATAGTTCGAAAGTTGATATCAGATTTCAGAACCGTGGGTAAAAGTGACATTTCCCTAATTGCCACTTTAGGGATGATGCTACCTGGTAACCAAAAGGAAAATAAAATTTCCTGTTTGACAAAATAACCAAATATACGTTTTAACAACTGTCTTTATCTATCTATTGAGCTATATAGATAGATATAGATACAAAGATAAATAAAATGTCATATATATATATATATATATATGTATATATATATATATATATATATATATATATATATATATATATATATTTATTTATCAATCTATATAGATCGGTATAGATACATGGATAGATAAATATAGATATATGTCTTCTGTATTAAACATCACATTTCCACTGTGGATTGTTGGAATTAGAAGTTATGTACTTACCATAACGTTCCATCTGAGTAGGTGGATTAATTTGTCTGCAACCTGTGGGTATGGATCCGATATCGGATCCGAACCGGCATGGTTTATCCAGCTATGGATCCAAGCTCCTAGCTCCTCCCCTCACCCATAAAGCCCTGCTCTCCCTACATGACCTCAGATCGAGTTTGCCCTGCACCAACTACCCTAACTAAAGAGTAACACACCCTATGCAGAAAACTGACAAGGCCAGGGGGGTAGGAGGGCGGGATGGTTGCAGACAAATGAATCCACCTGCTCAGATGGAATGTTATGGTAAGTACATAACTTCTAAATCTGAAGTAGGAGAATTCATTTGTCAGCAACCTGTGGGACAGAGTCCCCAGCTACCTGAATCTTGGGTGGCCATCATGGAAGGATATTCCGGAGCACCGCGAAGCCAAAGGATGCTCTACCTCTAGAAGTGACGTCCAGCTTGTAATGAGTAATAAAGGTATGAGATGAAGCCCAAGTGGCTGCTGAACAAATGTCATCCAGAGGAACGCTAGACTTAAAGGCCGCTGAAGTAGAGACAGACCGGGTCGAATGAGCATGGACTCCCTCCGGTGTGGGCCTCCCAGAGGCTTGGTACGCCAACAGAATACACTGAGAAATCCAGCGTGACAAAGAAACTTTGGAAATTGGTTTATCCAGATTGAATTTGGCAAAAGAAATGAACAACTGGTCTGATTGCCTATGACCAGCTGTCCTATGAAGGTAAAAACAAAGCTGCCTGTGAACATCCAAGGAATGCAGCTTGTATTCGCCTTTGTTTTGATACTTAGGGAAGAAAACAGGGAGGTTGATGGACTGATTAATGTTAGCTTCCAAAGCTACTTTAGGAAGAAAGGAGGGATTGATCCTGAGGCACACCCAGTCTGGATGAAAAATCAAATAAGGCGGTTTCATGGACAGGGCCTGAAGCTCAGAAACTCTCTTAGCCGAAGTAATGGCTACCAAAAAAGCAGTCTTAAAGGACAAGAATTTAAGATCGACTGTGGCCGCAGGTTCGAAGGGGGGAGCGGTCAAGGCCTGAAGTACCAAGGAAAGATCCCACGGGGGAACCGTTTCTTTGACAGGGGGTATGAGCAAAAAGGTGCCTTTTAGGAAGGTTTTGCATAACTTAGCCGACATAAGAGACCCTGAATCATGTCCAACATGGTAATGAGATATGGCCGACAGCTGAACTTTGACCGTGGAACTACTGGCGTCATCATTAAAGAGAGTAGTAAGGAAATCTAGAACCAAAGGAAGGGGAACCCTGAAAGGATCTAGGCCTTGCCACTCTGACCAAATGGAGAAACGCTTCCATTTACTGCGGTAAATTTTTCTGGTAGAGGGCTTGTGGGCCGCTATCAGAATGGCCTTAACTGGGGACGAGATACCGGGAGTCCTGATTAGGAGTGGAACTGGAGCAGCCAAGCAGTCAACTTCAGGTTGTCCAGGTTCGGAGTTGGTAGGTTCGATGGGTGTGATATCAGATCCGGAATGGGATCTAGAATCCAAGGTGGATTCACTGAATGAGACCTTAGGTAAGGGAACCAGATCTGTTGAGGCCAGAACGGGGCAATGAGGATCATTCTGCACCCTAACCGAGAGGCTTTCTGAAGTACTTGTAGCATCAGAGGTAGAGGGGGGTATGCGTAAAGAAGACCGGGAGGCCAAGCATGCACCAGAGCGTCTCTCGGAGAATCCACTGAAGGGGGGATTAGAGCGAAAAAACTGTCGCACTTGGCGTTTAAGGGAGAAGCAAAGAGATCGCAACAGCGAGTCCCCCACTGTGCGAAGATACGTTTCGCTACTTGAGAATTGAGAGACCACTCGTACGGGGAGAGAATGGTGCGGCTGAGCTTGTCCGCTAGGATGTTGGTCCGACCCGGAATATGCGTTGCGATGAGAAAGCGGTTGGTGGAGATCGCCCATTCCCACACTCTCATGGCTTTTCGACATAAAGGGTAAGACCTGGTTCCCCCGTTTGTTGATGTACCAGACCACCGACATGTTGTCTGATTGAATCGCAATTGTTCCCAGGGGAAGGAGGGCTTGAAGTGCTTGCAACGCCAAGAGCACCGCCCTCATTTCCAGAACATTGATATGCAGGGAGGTCTCTGAATCGCTCCACGTGCCTTGGACCGTCTGGCCCGCAAAATGCCCCCCCCCCCACCCGAGGAGGGAAGCTTCCGTGGTCACCGTGGCGAGAGGGGGAGATGCACAAAAGGGGCAGCCCCTGTGGAGGTCCGGAGAATGGAGCCACCACAAGAGAGACCTCTTGCAAGCCTTGCTGATTGCAATGGGATGATACAGGGGGAGGGAGAGAAATGACCATTGCACCTGAAGTGTCCACTGAAGTACCCGCATGTTCAAGCGGGCGAGCAGAAGAAGAGTAATCGCTGCCGCCATAGACCCTATCGCCCTCAGGATCAATTCCGCAGGTGTTGAGCTGGAGTGAAGGATGGCCCGCACCTGGAGTCGCAGATTCCGAACTCTGTCGGTTGTGAGAAAGGCTCTTAAATTTCTCGTGTCTAACCTGGCTCCTATAAATTCTATTATTTGAGTAGGGACCAGGTTGGACTTTTCTATGTTTACCGTGATGCCTAGCCAGGGAGCTAGACGAAGAAAGGAGTCTCTTGCCAAAGAGAGTAGATGCCTTGTTGGGGTGGTGAGAAGCCAGTCGTCTAGGTACGGAAAGACCTGCATCCCCTGAAGCCACAGGTGGGCCGCAACCACTGCTAATACTTTGGTGAACACCCTGGGGGCTGTGGTGAGACCAAAGGGAAGGACCCTGAACTGGTAGTGACTGGCTCCCAGCCGGAAGCGAAGAAACCTCCTGGATCATCTGTCCATCAGAATGTGGTAGTACGCATCCTTGAGGTCTATAGAGCACATCCAGTGATTCTCCCCTAAAAGGGGGGGGATGGATTGCAAAGTGACCATCCGGAACTTCTCTTTGGGAACTGACAGGTTCAACAGGGACAGGTCCAGAATGGGGTCTTAGGTCCCCCGTCTTTTTTGGCACTAAAAAGAACCTGGAGTAGAACCCTGATCCGATCTGGTCTGGGGGGACGGGCTGGATGGCTCTTTTTCTCAGCAGATGGCCAATTTCTGCTGAAGAGGCCTCCCTCTGATCGGGTGGAACATCGGGGAGGATTTTTAACTTTGGGACATGAAGAAAGAGGATCTTGTAACCTCTGGATATAATCCGGAGTACCCAGCGGTCCGATGTAATGGACTCCCATGCCGCTAGGTGCTCCGAGAAACGTCCCCCGACTGCCTCCAGAGTGGAGCAGTCGGGCAACTCCTCAGGGTTGCTGCGTGGGCCATTCAGAGAAAGGTTCCCCGGACCCAAAGTTCCTGGGAGCCCCTCTGCCCCTAGGGCGGCGTCCTCCCTGTCCTCCTATGCCGCGGAAGGACTGGTTTGTCCTGAGCGGGTTGGGAGTGCTGTGACTTCTGGAACCACATCTTCTTCTGGCCCTTTTGGTTCCTAGAGTAGGACCTCTGGGGTACAGAGAAACGGACTCCGACGGCAGACAGCGTCTTCCCGTCCATCTCGCTCTGAACCAAGGTGTCGCGAACCGTCTTGCCAAAAAGGGCAGAACCGTCAAAGGGGGGCGTTCACGAATGACGCCTTGAAGGGCTCCGTAAAATCGCAGAGGCGGAGCCAGGCCTGCCGTCTTGTGACTAGGCCTGCTCCCGCAGCTCTAGCGGATCCCTCGGTAGCGTGGGAAAGTAACCGCATAGAGGTGTTAGTCACAGAACGAAGAGTGGCCATACGGGTGGAGAGTATAAGTTTGTCCTCCTCCGATATGGACTCTGGGGGGGATGCAGCGTATTCCTTGATAAGATCGCGCTGCATCCTAATGACGTGTGCGAAATAGTTGAGCGCCCTCACTGAGAAGGTCGCTGAACTAAAGATTCGCTTCCCCAAACGGTCCATCATACGAGACTCCTTACTCGGGGGATGGACTGAGGGACTCTCCTGGGCGAGTTCCCTCTTAGTGGCTGCTGCCAACAACATGGCATCTACCAGGGGTCCCTTGCTCCAGTGGGCACGGTCAGCAGGGGGGCTAAGGATCCTGTCGGGCCTCTTAGGGATTGGCTCCACAGTGTCTGTGTCCCTCCACGCCCTGGTGGTAATAAGGTCCACCAGGGGGTCGGCAGGAAGAGACACCCAAGAGGTAGACGGGCCCGCTTCAAATGCCTCCAAGAACACTGACTCGTCCAAGGAAGACTTTGGGGCAGACCACCCACCTCTAATCCGTAACATTTCCATGATGTCTCCGAAGGAGACATCCTCAGGGGGTGATCTTGGGGAGCCTTCCCCTTCCTCCAAGTCAGTGTCTTCGGTTAAAGACTCGGGGGAGTCTATGTACCTCCTCTTACACGAATGCTTGCGAGGTGCTTCCTCGGGGGGGCTGTCCGAGGAGCCCTCACCAGCAATATCCAGAACCACAGGAACTGCTTGGGGCAGTGAAGCGGGCTGTCCCAGTGGCCGGGTGATGGAAGCCTGGCCCAGAGCAGATGGAGTGCGGGACGGAGCCGAAGCAAGGGCCGGGGGTCCGGATGACCTCAACAGAGCCCTCTCCACTACATCAAAAGCCGAGGGGGAGCCAGCCTCGACAATAGGATCCAAAAGTCGGCTCCCCCTCGGATCCGATGAGCGGATCGGAGCCGGCGCCGAGCCCCTCGGATCCGAGGGACCAGTGTGCTCCGACAAGGACGGCGCCAAAGGCACACTGAGTCCCTCGGATCCGAAGCTCGGGCCAAGGCTCCGAGAGGTCGGATCCAACAGACTCGAGGGCAGGGTCGGATCCGAAGTACCCAGTACTGTCGGCGCTGACCCACCCCCGGCTCCGAGGCTGCCAGGCTCGAAGGCCCAACCGGGTAGCGGGTCGGAGAAGGAGCAATGGGCTTAAAAAATGGGGTCGAGCTCCCCCCCAGAGGGGGGGAGGCAGGAGCACTCCCATCTACATCTGGGCCTGGATGAACCTTCGCATCATCCGGTCCAGATCAGCATCGGAGAGGCTGTAAGTAGACCTCGACGAGGCTACCGAGGTAGGCCTTGAGTGCCACCTCGATAACCTCGGAGGAGGTCGGGTCTCCTCATCCTCAGGCTCCGGTGAAAAGCACGGGGACCGGAGCTGAGTAGGGGGAGAGCCAGCAGCCAGAGAGGCCGGAGGAGAAGCCCACTTAGCCGGCGGGGCCGAAACGGAGGTCTCGACCCGCCGCTTGTGGTGCTTCTCTCTCCGGTCCTTTTTCCTGGCTTCCCTCTCCTCCGACCCTTTGGCGGGAGTTTGAGTCCCGGGTGGAGGAGGGGGAGCAGGCAAGGCAGGGACTGCCGAAGCAGTGACCACCAAGGGGGCGGGGGCCGAAGCCGAGTCTGGGGGCAAGAGTCCCGCCAAGACCAGCTTCGACCTCCGCTCCTTCAATGCCCTGGGGTTGAACCCTGCACAGATTGAACACCCTGAAGTGAGGTGTTCAACCCCAAGGCATCGAACGCACCAAGTGTGGCCATCAGCAGGGGAAAGCTTATGGCCACACTCGGAGCACTTTGAAAAAATTGCCTTTGGGGCCTCAGACATAACTATTTTTTTTTTTTTTTTTTTTAAATAGTAATAATAAAAGAAACTAAAACACTCACACAAAGGCCCCAAAAAAAGACACAGACACACACACACAGCTACGTACCAACGAGGGGAGGGTAAAAAAAGAAGTTATGTCCTTACCATAACGTTCCATGTGGAGTGTTCATCTCGCCTTTGTTCTTACAAATGGGTGTCGGAGCCGATCCTCGGCTCCGAGTCGGCCGCTTAGCAAAGCTCTGCATCTAGGAGAAGCTCGAGACCAACCTTCCTCCTACAATTACCTCTGCCTCTACCTCAGATCTAGTTTGCAAACAAGACTAGATCCAGCAATAACAAAGGTTATGAGCATAAAAGGATACATAAGGATCAGACACTAGCTCAAGCCAGTAGGAACAAGAGAGAGACCACTAGTGGGAGACAAATAGACCAGACTTCTAAATCCGTACGTTCTTCCAGACCTGAGGGTGGGAGGATGGGGATGTAAGAACAAAGGCGAGATGAACACTCCACATGGAACGTTATGGTAAGGACATAACTTCTTTATGTGAGTGTGTTCAATCTCGCCGTTTGTTCTTACAAATGGGTAGCGTCCCTAGCTCCGTTACCCTGAGTGACTCACGGAAGAACGTTCCTGAGCACAGTGGAACCAAAAGATGCTCTATCCCTGGAAGTCCTGTCAACTTTATAATGAGTGATGAATGTATGCGGTTTAGACCAAGTGGCGGCTGCGCAAATAGTATCCAATGGCAGACGAGCCGCATGAGCCAGAGATGTGGAAACTGACCTAGTAGAATGTCCCTTTGGTTTGGTGGGCAAAATCTGATTTGAAGCAGAATAAACGAAAGTTATACAATCAGTTAGCCATTTAGAAAGTGTACGCTTCGTCACTGCCATGCCCTTTTTGTTGTCCGCAAAGGCTATAAAGAGTTGGTCCGCTTTCCTATGGTCCTTAGTTCTATCCAGGTAGAATCTGAGTTGTCTATGAACATCGAATCTGTGCAACATATATTCCAGCTTGTTGGAGTGGTTTTTGAAAAATGTAGGAAGCTCAATGGACTGATTAATGTTGTTGACCGAACAAACCTTAGGGAGGATGGAAGGGTTGGTGCGTAATGATACCCTATCCGGGTGAAACATTAAATATGGCTGCTTGATGGAAAGTGCCTGAAGTTCTGATACTCGTCTGGCTGAAGTGATAGCTACTAGGAAAAGAGTCTTCCAGGACAAGAACTTTAAGGAACAGGAAGAAGCTGGTTCAAAGGGTGGTAAAATTAGTTGGGATAAGAGTAAATTTAGATTCCAAGGAGCTGTAGGTAACCTAACTGCTGGTCTGAGATGAAAGGACCCTTTCATGAAAGCTTTACAAAGCCTATGAGCCATAATGGGAGCTCCGTTTTCTCCTACGTGAAAGTTGGAAATAGCGGCCAACTGAACTTTTAAAGTGGCAGTAGCGGCTCCTTGGTGAAACAGCATGGACAGGAACTCCAAAATCTTGTTTAGAGGGGCTACTAAGGGATCCAAATGCTGTGTAGTCGCCCAGTAGACGAAACGTTTCCACTTACTGGTATAGATTTTAGTAGTGGAAGCCTTATGAGAGGCGACCAGAATGTCCTGAACCGCCGGAGAGAGAAGATCAGACCTGGCTAAGTAGGGAAGCGGAGCAGCCAAGCTGCTAACTTGAGGGATAGGAGCGACGGGTGAGGAGCTCCTGACGAATGAGTCAGCAAGTCTGGCACTGGGTCCAGAATCCAGGGCTCCCGTATTTGGTGGGCTTGAAGAAAGGGGAACCAAATCTGTTGAGGCCAGAATGGGGCAATGAGAATTATAGTCCTCTCCTGGTCCTTGGCTTTATGAAGAAATTTCGGGATCAGTGGTATAGGAGGGAAAGCGTACAGGAGACCCGGGGGCCAATCGTGAATCAGAGCATCCCCGGGGACATCCCCTGGATGGGGTAAAAGGGCAAAGTAGCTTCTGCACTTGGTGTTCATTGGAGACGCAAACAGATCACAGCAAGGCTGGCTCCATTTGCGGAAAATCCTTTCCGCCACTTTCTGATTGAGGGACCACTCGTGAGGTAACAGGATGGCTCTGCTCAACCTGTCCGTTATGACGTTGGATAACCTCGGGATGTGCGTTGCTATTAGAAAGCGACCTGTGGATTCTGCCCATTGCCAAATTCTCATGGCCTCTCTGCACAAATGGTAAGACTTGGTTCCTCCCTGTTTGTCTATGTACCAGACTACGGACATGTTGTCCGTCTGTACTGCAATGGTCCCTAGAGGTAGAAGGGGGGAGAAGTGTTGCAACGCTAGAAACACTGCCCTCATCTCTAGAACATTTATATGCAGGTTGTACTCTAAGCTGGACCATTCGCCTTGGACTGTCTGTCCCTGAAAGATGCCCCCCCACCCTATCAGGGAAGCGTCCGTGGTCACTGTGGCTGTTGGTTTGGGTAATACAAACGGTCGGCCGCTGATGAAGTTGTGATTCTGTAACCACCAAGACAGGTGTGCTTTGCAGGTATTCTTTATGTGAATCTCGTGTGTCAGCGGTAACTGCTGGAACGACCACTGTGCGAACAGCAGCCATTGGAGAACTCTCATGTGTAGCCTCCCCATGGGAACTGCAATAAGGGAAGCTGACATGAGCCCTAAGACTTTCAGGACTAGATTGGCTGGGGACTTTTTGGACAATAGCAGGAGAGATACGTGATCTTGCAGGGAAGCTATTCTTGTGAGGGGTAGTTTTAGTAGCATAGAACGGGTATCTAGATCTGCGCCTATAAATGAAATATGCTGCGAGGGCTGTAACGCAGATTTTTCGAAATTTATCGAAATCCCTAGCTGAGCACAAAGGCTGATTGTGTAGTCCCTGGCCTGTATCAGTTGACGCTCGGTGGTGGCAGTAAGGAGCCAGTCGTCCAGATACAGAAACACCCGGAATCCTAGGCGTCTCAAGTGAGACGCTACCACTGCCATGCATTTGGTGAAAACCCTGGGGGCTGAGGATAGACCAAAGGGCAGGGCCCGAAACTGAAAGTGGCTGGCTCCCAGCCGGAAGCGCAGGTGATCTCTGGACACTCTGGCCATTTTGATCTTTACTGTTATTAATAATGATTATGGCATGGCCTCTGTGGGTGAGCTTTTGAAAGATTTGGGTGAAACAGATGACAAGATAAACCTTATCAAGGCCATGTTGACCCTAGTACTAGAGAATAATGTATTTATGGGAGTACAATCAGTGTACAGACAAGTGCAGGGGGTAGCGATGGGCACCCCCTGTGTGAATACGTATGCAAATCTTGTTCTCTCGTGTTGGGAGAAATCCACCATACTATGTAATGATGGATGGATGGGTTATATCAGAATGTATGTACGTTTCGTTGATGATATTTTTATTTTGTGGGATGGGGACATTAGTTCATTGGATAATTTTGTTATGTATTTACATTCTACGACCACATTCTTGAGGTTCACCGTCAATACTTCTTATACCACAATTGATTTTCTGGATGTAAGTGTAGAGCAGACGGAAGAAGGATTTTCCTCGTGTTTACATAGGAAGGATTGCTGGAAGAACACTTTGCTGTCTTTGACAGCATGCACCCTCGCTTCACATTTCCCAACATTGTACAGGGGCAAGTCAGCAGAGCCTCCAGGATCAGTTTGGCTGATACACAGTTTGAGGAAGAGGTGACTAAACTCAGAGGTTGTTTTCAACAAAGTGGTTATGAAGAAGGTTTGGTTAATAGGGTTATGGACAGTAGTAAGGGGCTTAGGCAGAATAGATATAAACCTTGGCTCAAACGGACTCAAGGAGAGCTACCCGTTCCCAATATAAATAGCTCTACACAAGGAGATTTGAAATTGATGTTGACATATTGTAGCAACATCAGGGATGTTTGCAACATCATACATAAGAATTGGAATATTTTGACAAGTGATATTGGCCTAAGGAGAATAGTAGGCAGCAGCCCGAGTTTCAGGTATAGGAGGAATAAAAATTTGAAGGACCTGTTATGTAAGGAAAGGTCTGTCACTAGTAACAGACCTGTAAGAGTAGCTGTGGGCACTGTAATTTGTGGGATCTGTAAAGCTTGTGGTTTCATCAACAAGGAGACTTCGTTTAGACATCCGGTGACAGGTAGGGTGTTTTACCTGAAAGGGAGGGCCACATGCAGAACTACTGATGTGGTATATCTGGCAGAGTGCTGTTTGTGCCCCTGTTTTTATGTAGGGAAAACAAATAACATGCTTAAAGTGAGGGTTTTGCAGCATCTTTCCAGTATTAGAAATGGTGACATGCGCAATGCTTTGTGTAGACATCTAAAAGATTATCCCACGCACAGCTTTAAGTTTAGGGCTATAGTCAACATTAAGTTAAACAATAGGGGAGGGGATATCAAGCAGCTAACAGAGCATGCTGAATCCAGGTGGATTATTGAATTGATGGCACATAGAAACCCAGGATTGAATGAGGTAATACCTATGAAGCCCACCCTTCAGAGTAGGCGGGTTTTTCATTGAATTGTTATTGGTTAATGTCCTTTTTAAATAATTTGGTAATATTGAATGTTTTATCTGATTCCCGAAAGCGCTTATCCTGTGTTTTGTACTACAAGGTTTTTAAATAAAAAGCTTTAGAGATTCAGCAGTGTCCTGCCGCGTTTGTTTGGATTACTTTCTTCACAAATGTATTGAGATTGCTTAGGTCCAGAATTGGCCTCCAGTCCCCTGTCTTTTTTGAAACTAAAAAGAACCTTGAGTAAGTTCCGGATCCTCTTTGGTCCGCCGGGACTGGTTGGATGACTCTTTTTTTCTAGCAGCTTTGAGATTTCTATCGCTGCAGGTTTTCGCAGATGGGGTGGTACATCTGGGAACCGTCTTTGTGGTAATGGGGGAAATACAAAGGGGATTTTGTAACCTCTGGTGATAATGCTTTTTACCCAATTGTCTGAAGTAAGGCTTTGCCAGGCCTGAGGGTATAAAGCTAAGCAACCCCCGACTGCCTCCAGAGCATGACAGTCGGGCCTCCTCTCAGGAGTGCTGGAAAGGCTTCCTAGGGATAGTATCCCTGTCACCTTGGTTCTGCAGACCCCCTCTGCCGCCAGAGCGGCGTCTTCCATTTCTGCCCCCTCCTCTGCCTCTGGAGGGGCATCACCCTGTGTGCCTGGGAAAGAACCCTGGGGTTTACGAAACCACATCTTTCCACCTCATTGCCTTTTGGGGTACGGTCTGGATGGGGTGGAAAAACGGACTCCGACAGCAGACAGAGTCTTTCCTTCCTGTTCACACCGGGTTAGGGTCTCCTTTACTTTGGGGCCAAAAAGAGTGGCACCATCAAAGGGGGCGTTAGTAAAAGAAGACTTGAAGGCTTCCACAAAGGAGCACAGCTGCATCCAGGATTGTCTACGAAGAGCAATCGCTGAGGCTGCAGCCCTACTCGAACCCTCGGCCGCATACGAGATGAGCCTCATGGACGAGTTCACTATGGATATAAGGGTGTTGAGTTGTGCTGCAACTTTGTCCGAGACAGCAGCATCTGTATTACCCTGGAGGGTATCTCCCAACTCTTTGACTAGATCCCTCTGTAATCGTGTAAAGTGTGTCAAGTAGTTTAGCGATCGCATAGAGAAAGTCGCTGAACTGAAAATGCGCTTCCCATATCTGTCCATGGTCCTAGAGTCTCTGTTAGGGGAATGGACAGACGAGGAAGATTCGGACATCTTCTTTTTAGTGGCTGCGGCCACCACCATAGCGTCCACTGGAACTCCCTTAGTAAGGTATGACTTGTCCTGAGGGGCAGTTCTGTATTTGTTAGGTTTCCTGGGAAATGGCTCCACTGTGTCAGGAGTCTCCCATGCCCTTCGAGCAATTAACTCCATTAACTCATCGAAGGGCGGAGTGACCCAGGAGGAGGAAGGGCGAGCACCAAATGCCTTCAGCAGGACCGACTCATCCTCAGAAGGGGGTAAGGCCTGCCAATCACCTCTCTGCTTCAGGATCTCCAGGATGTCAGGAAAGGAGACATCCTCTGAGGGTGATTTTGGGGACCCTTCTGACTCATCTAAGTCAGTATCCGATGTTAAAGATTCCTGTGGAGAATCTAAGTGCCTCCTCTTGCACAACTTTTTCCTCGGATCGTCATCGGGGGGGGGCTTCCGATGAGGCCTCCGAGGAAGAAGGGGCTCCCTCTGGGAGTGGCTGAGACACTGGTGCTCTACGCTTGTGGGTAGTCGTGGGTGCAGAAGTAGACCCACGGACCTTTATGGGAGACAGAAGTTGTTTCTGTTGACGTGGTTGTCTGAGAAGACAATACCTTCCTCATGAGGTCAATGGCCCCGGGACCCCGAACCGAGGAGTCCCCCGGTTCCGAAGAACGCGGAAGTGTCTCCGAAGCGGAGGCCAAGGGCATCGACCCCGAGGACGGAGCCGAAGTGATCTGTGCCGAGGCACCGAGGGGGAGAGTCGGCACCGAAAGATCGGTTCGACTCTTGGTCCCGGAGCCAAGGAGGGATCGTCGGTTCCGCGAGTCCGTCAACGGCTCCGACGGAGTCGAGGTCAACGGTGCCGACCGAGGAAGGGACGGTTCCGGCACCAAGGGCTTTCAGATCAACATCTCTCGGCTCCGAAAGCTGTGTAGGCCTCGGAGGAGGACCAGATGGAGATAAGGGAAGGCCTTCGAGTCTCGACACCAATTGGGAGGAGACTGAAATGAGTTTGGACAGGGCCGTGTTCTCCATTAACTTCTGCACCACACGATCTACGTCGGTGTCGGAGAGGGGCCTGGAAGAACGGGTTGAAGAAACCGAGGACAGTACCGACCTCAATAACGCAGGAGGTGGAAGCTCCGACACCAGTTCCAAGACTCGAGACTCGGTCACAGTAAGAAGCTCGACACTCGGCCCCGAAGCCTGTGGAACCGGTGAACGAACTTTAAACGAAGAGCTCGGAGCAGATGACATGGGCTCCGATGTCTTCGATCCCTTCGAGGACTTAGAAGCCTGGTCCAACTTGTCAAGCTCCTCTTGGAAGGAAGGCTTCAAAAGACCCCTATCCATAAGCTTCCTGCGTCTATCTGTCATGACACTTCCACTAAAAGAATGACAAATAGAACAGTCTTCTTGTAGATGGAGAGGGCCAAGACAGTAGACACAGGAGCTATGGTTGTCAGTGACAGACATCTTTTGCCCACACTGACACCTCTTAAATCCCGACTTAGCTTTTTCAGACATATCCTGTTGAAAAAACAAACAATTATATCAAATAACAGTGAAAATGGTTGGACTCAAGTCCACAAACACAGTAATAGTAATAGCAAAAATCAATATCAACCCTAAACCTAGAACTAGGAGGGGTAGGCCCTAAGGAACTAAAGTATATATATATAAATTATATATATATTAGAGTAGCCAGGGATGAATCAGACACACACACACACACACTAAAGATAAGTTTCCCAAAAAAATATATTAGAAGATTTTACAAGAAATATAAGTAGAAATAGCTTATCTTCCCAAAGTTGGTCAGAGCTCTCAAAAATCGATGCGATCGGTTGCAGCGGCAAACTAGATCTGAGGTAGAGGCAGAGGGAATTGTGGGAGGTAGGTTGGTCTTGAGCTTCTCCTAGATGCAGAGCTTTGCTAAGCGGCCGACACCCATTTGTAAGAACAAACGGCGAGATTGAACACTCTCACATACTATGTTAAATTAACCCAAAAAATATATAGACAGAAGGGAAACCTATAACTTTCACACAACTAAATAAAATTTAAAGTTTTAAAACCCTTAAATAAGAATATATAGAACTTAGCTTATGGAGCTCTGACGACCCAGCCTTCACCATGCGCGGCAAACTAGATCTGAGGTCATGTAGGGAGAGCAGGGCATTATGGGTGAGGGGAGGAGCTAGGAGCTCGGATCCATAGCTGGATAAACCATGCCGGTTCGGATCCGATATCGGATCCATACCCACAGGTTGCTGACAAATGAATTCTCCTACTTCAGATCATATGTTTAAAGAAACAATATAAGGGGAAGGGCCAGATTCATGAAAGTACTGTTATGTGTATATACTGTCAAAAAAGCTAGAAATAACAGCAAACTAATCTCCTCCTTATTTCTAGACTTGTCAAAAACCTTTGACACAGTTTATCACAGCAAATGGGTACTCCAGATGCCCTTACTACGTCTGTCTTAGCCGCACTCTTCTATAGTCCGAAAGCTAATTGTCCAATAGGTATCAGTCAGTAAAATGACACATCACCCTCTCTCCACATTTCTCAGTCACCACTGGTGTACCACAAGCTCTATCCTTGGACCCATCCTCTTTAACATTCTCACTGTGACCTTCCACACAACAACACAATAGGCCTCTCAAGTACAATACCCAGATGACTCCACACTTATAAGCACATCACACAACCTGGCACAACTCCACAAAAATACATTTAACAGCCACTGAAACATGGTTTCATAACTAACAACTCATGTGAAACACTCCTCCCACTCAAAAAAAAATATTTTTCCACAAATCCCTTTCTCATGGAAAAAAAAGTCGTCTCTCTTCATAATACAACCACTAAAATCACTTCTCATAGCAAATTATTAGGCATGACAGTGGATGGTAAACTAAAATATGACCTGCATATACAAAACTGAGTTACAAACTCACCAAAATCTAAGTATGCTTTACAGAGCCAAAAACTGTCTCATCAAAACAACTGCAACTGCACTTGTTACGCCTTACTTCCTCACCTCACTACTTATGGTGACCCATCCTTAATAATCCATAGGCATCACAGACATCAAAACCTGAACAATGCTATAATCAAGTGGTTAATTTTACAGCAAATACCCCTTTCAGAACTTAGCACTCTATAACACTGAAAAGCCTAAATTGGTGTGAACTACCCCATCAGTTAACATACACACACAGCTTTTTACCACCCTTAAAATTATCCACCATCCAGCTGTTTGTCTGTTACTAAGTACAATTCTACACAACTGTGTTCTCAATAGGTTATTATGAATGAATGTCAAAAGATTCCACTGTTTCAACAATCTATTGGGCATGGTCAGACAATGTTGCTGAGGTCTGGAATTCCTTACCTATATCCATCAGGTCAATACCCAGCCCCCAGTTATTTAAAACCATTCTGAGAGAATTCATACCCAAAGTCTGTCTCTGTTCTTGCTCATGTCACCCCCAAGATAAACTATATCCCTAAATATGAACAAGTATCTTTTCATACCGTATACTTCCTTACTCTCACTCTTTCACTCACTTCCTTACTTCAGTTTCTTTTCCCTGACTATATAAATATGCAACAATCCTGTTTTTTCTCACTTCACTTTGCAATTCCCATTTGTATTACAGAAATTTACTGTTAATTTCTTAATAAATTGGCTAATATTTCTCAAAATATTAATTAATTGTCATATAAGTTGTATCTATTCTTAACCAATATTAATTAGTAATTTTTCTCAATCTATCAAAAATTTTTGAAATGGTCTGTCACCCTGGACTTCTCAAACAACTTTCCACCATTGGTCTATCACCCCCATTAATTCAATGGTTCTCCCGCTACCTAACCAAAATACATCAGTCAGTAAAATGGAAATCTCACTACAGTCCGTGTCCCACAAGGATCTGCCCTTGATCCATTACTCTTCAATATTTTCATCAACAACTTGTATATTTCCACTTGTCAAGACACACTTTTTCAATATGCAGCTGACTTCATTATCATCTCCTCTTTAAGATCTCAATCCATGTGCATCAACAAGCTTTCATGTTTATTGAAACATGGCTTAATGCTTAACTCTTGCTCAACCTCCAAAAAACAAAGTTGTTAGATTCAAGAATTATTCCTTCAGCAACACAGAAATAGAACTGGTCCCAAATACCAAATAAAAAAAGACCAAAAACTTGGCATGCTATACAGATACAAACTATTCCTGAATACCCAACCAAAGTGACCCCAGCCGACTCCTCCCTTCTAACCACTGTCACTATGGTGCCCCTATTCTGACTAAATTACAATCTTCCCTAAAAATTCAACCTTAAATGTGCTACAAAAAATTCGACAAGTTCACCACCAGTGCAAATTCACCCTACAACACCATAAGTCTCTACACACCCTTCAGTGGCTCAAACTTCCCATACATCTTACTTACTTACATGCTTATAACAGAACACAGTATAATTTACAAACCATCAGCTTGTCCAGTTCTTAATACATTAATCAACCTATACACACCTGCTAGAACTCTCAGATATGAAGATAACCAACTTCTCAACATACTTAAACCCTTCTACTCTCCTGGTCAAACTTGTACTCACAGTTTCACAAGGTTGAAATTCCCTTCCTCTAACTATTAGATGCATCTCTAACCTATCTGTGCTCAGATAATCTTTAAAAGAATACGTGAGCAAGCCCTGGTTCTGCTCATGCTCCATTCCTGACTGAACTTCCTCATCCCCCCTTTTTCTACCCTCCTTCACTGCTTCTCCCAAACTATACTCTCTCCTATTTTCTAACATCCCTTTCCTCATCTGTGTTCACCCACTATACCTGCAGACCTGCTCATTTATCTCTTTTGACTACCTTCATAAATTTTCCTGTTTGCCTCCCTTATCTAAATTACATATAACCTTATTACATTGTATATACTAACTTTGTTTTGTTCCTGTGGCTATTTATTTATAGCTTAAAAATTTAATGTTGTTGTTCAAGTATACCTTTTTTCATGTTACTGTCTTTTTTTTCTCCCTCTTCTCTTACGTAGTAATGGGCATAAACACCTTGTCAGAGGCAACCTTTACCTAAACTATGCTAGACACCACTGTAAATTGTATTAATCCATCTTGCAAAACTGTTATGTTTGCAGTATTTCTGTGGGTAAGGAATCCGAGCCTCTATAATAGTGACACTGTGATGGCGAGGTTCTCCCAAAGAATGTCTGGAGTGTGAGCCTGGAGGAGAAAGTCATCTAGGTATAGAAAGATCTGTATGCCCCTTAACCTGCAGAAAGCTATGACAGGAGCTAAGCATTTTGTGAACAGCCTCTGAGCTATAGAGCCATAGGCAACCTAAAGACCAAGGATCAGAACTGAAAATGAGATGAAGCAATAGCAAAGCAAAGAAATTTTCTGAACCATAGATAAATGGGAATATGAAGATAGACATCCTTGATGTCGAATGACACTGAAAGACTGGGGTAGGATAAGAGGAAGAAGAGTAGGTAAGGTTAAAATATGAAAGGTGGGAACTTTCAGAAAGATATTTAGATGGGAAAGGTCTAGAAGGGCCATCCTTCCTGGGTATCGACAACATTCTGGTGTAGATGAACCCTTTTTCTAGTTGAGAGGGTTACACCACCTGAATAGTGCCCTGAGAGAGGAGGTTGGAAATGATTTTGGGAAAGGTGTTCCAGTTGCTCCTTTGGAGGTTGTGGAATACCCCTGAAAGGGGGAAGAGTCTTCCACACCATAAAGTATCCATGCAGGATGATGGATAGGATCCAAGAATCCTGGGATATCTGTTTCCAAGCAGGGAGAGAGAAGGAGAGATGGGGGGGTTGATGGCTCAGGGGGCAGGTAGTCACAGGCTACCTGGCTTGGCCTGGAAGGGCTGTTTCTGTGTGGGAGTGGAGGATGAAAATTTAGAGGCAAATTGTTTCCTGGAATCCCTCTTGCTGTTTGAGGACTGTGGTCTTATAGACTTTCTAACAAAGATGGTCTTGGTAGGGTAGTTTCTGTGTAACATGAGCACCAGAGAAACAAAGATATGCTTCAGGTGTTGCAGCTCTTTGCCCTTCTTTTGAAGAGATTTGAAATGTTCTGCAGCTGAGGTACAAAACTAGGCCTTGTTGTCCAGGGGGGGGCATCCGTGACTTTTTGCCATAATGTCATCAGGCAAAGGTTGGAGCCTGAGCCAGGAATACCTCCTCAAGACTGATCCTGATGCAGCCTCTGTAGCTGATGCCTCAACAGCATTATCACCTCTCTTTATGAAGTGTCGTGTAACCTGAACTGAGGAGTTGAAGATGGAGGAAAGCTTAACCTTAGTGGGAGAGTCAGGAAGGTTAGACAATAGTTTGCCATAGTCTGAAAGAAGAGCCAAAGAATACTGAGCTATACGGGTCTAATAGTTAATGGCCCTGAAGGCAAGATTAGTTGCTGAAGTAGAACCCTTTTTTCCTGTTCTGTCCATGACCTTGTTCTACTTATTTGAGAGGAGCTGGGAAGTGGAAAGTAGCACCTTCGATGCTTTGTCTGCAGAAACTGATATGCAGGGTCTGCAGAAGGACAATTGAATAGGAATTTGGAGTCTGTCGCTTGTCCTGTGTTATGATTCAAGACATACAGGCAGGGTAGTTTGTTTATATGCTTTATTATATATATAAAAACACATCTGAATGGATAGCAGCAACATAAATTATAAACTAACTGATTAACTGACAGACCTTTACATACATGCATGCTTACATCTGAACAGCTCTCTACAAAATGGCAATGTGGCTCACACATGCTCAGTATTTATACACATGTGCAAGCCCATGAAAAACTTCTTAATGCATTACATACATATTCATCTACATCCTCCCTCTTTAGTGACTTGCCCACTATAAAATTACATTTGAAAAAGACATGCAATTATACAGACATTATGAAATAAACACAACATTCATATCCAAGTTGCTGTGTATCTGGAATATAGTCTGTAAATGTGACATGATCTACTGATATAGCAATTATAACTTGGTTTAGCAACAGGGACAGTCATTGGTGAACAATCTCTTTCAGGAGTTTTGGGAATCTTCTCAGGAACAGTGATATCTACTGGAATGTCCTCTGGAACTGGAACACTGGATAACTGACTATGAGAGCTCGAGTCTTCTTCAGAGGCAAGATGCTGCGATACATGCTCGGACACCTACACCAAATGTTTCTGATTCCACCTAAATTCTACTCCTTGTGATGCCACAATGTACAGTCGTGGCTATGGGCATATGATTTTCATTACTCCAATCTGATCCAAACCATTGGACATCTGCATCCTCACTATCTCCCCTTTTCATAACTGACTGAGTGGTTTGCTGGACTTATAATAGAACTTTTGGGACAAACGCCTTTCCATGAGTTGAGCTCTCACTGCTTTGTTGTTCTTCGCACAGGGAACTGACAGACTGCTACTAATTGGGAGTGTGGTTCTGCTTTGTCTCAACAAAAGCCTTTCTGCAGGTGAACCAAGATGTTTATCTTGAGGAACATTTCTGAGATTCCTTCAGGAGATTTAGAAAAACATTGCCACTGTCTCTTTTCAACTTCTCGAACAACTGTTTTGCACTTTCAACTGCATGTTCTGCCAAACCCTTTTACTTTGGGTACTCAGGGCTACTCGTAACATGAATAAAGTCCCTCTCTTCAGCAAATCTCTTTAAATGCTGACTTGTAAACTTGTGTACTGTTATCAGAAATGACTTTATGCAGACTACCATGGACAGCAAAATGACACTTCAACTTAGTAATGACAGTTCTGGATGCTAGATTAGGAATTAGGTAATTCTCAAACCAATTTGAATAAGAATCTGCTAACATCAAGTAATGTTGACAATTCCATTTGAAAATGTCTGTAGCCAATGTCGACCAAGGTAGTTCAGGAATCTGGTTTAACTGAAGTGATTCTTTCTGTTGATGTGGTTTAGTACTATTACATGCAGAACAAAATGAAAGTACTCTCTCAATATCCTTTGACATAGAAGGTCAAATGACTAGTTCTCTCACCATTCTTTTTATAGAATCGGCTCCTGGGTGGCCACGACATAAGATGATAATAGACTCTTGTTGCAAGGATTTTGGAACAATCATTTTTGTACCTTTCATGATGATACCATTGTCATATAAAATCTCCTCTCTTTAAGGAAAATAAGGTTGCAGGCCTACTGGTAAACAAGACTGCTTTGACGACCATCCTTGACTGATAAAGTGGTTCAGCTTCTGAAGAACTGGATCTGAGGCTGTGTGACTTCTAAGCTCATCAAGACATGTGGAAAAAAAATTTCTCACTTCCATGACTTCAAAGTCAAATTGCTCATTTTCATGCTGTTCAGTGGGATTTTTGGGCAATCTGGATAAAGTATCAGCCTTTGGTGTAGAAAAGATTCAAATTATACTTTTGAAATTTCAGTATCATGCGTTGCAGTCTGGCTGCAGCGGTATGTATAGGCTCTCAAAATAGTGATTACAGGTTACTGATCTGTTTTGTCAGGATAGGGTGGCTGTAAATATAGTGATGGAACTTTGAACATGCAAACGCAATCGCCAAGAGCTCTTTCTCAATCTGCGCATACTGTATCTTGGTTTGGGTTAGAGTTCTAGATGCATAATCTACTGCTCTACCCTCGTAAAGAATGACTGCCCCAAGATCAAATTTCGAAGCATCACAAGAAAGAGTAACTGGTTTGTCAACATCATAACATCTTAAAATAGGTTGACTGGCAATTCTTTGTTTCAAGACATTTATTTATTTATTTGTAGTTTGTTTACCAGGATAGTCCATTTGGCAGCGAGGAGCCCATTTTCAATGGAGTCCTGGGGAGAAAAGCTCCAGCAAAATACAGATATTGAAAATTAGAAAAATTACAAAATCATAAACTTTCAAAAATTGTAAAAACTTACAGGTAATAAATTACTTGGCAAGTGAGGGGGCAAATGCATGAAAAAATATTTTCAAATGAATTCAGTTACTATTAAAGTATGATAACTATGACAATGATGATAGCTGTTGGAGAAAGTATGAGGCTATAGGAGGCTAATTAGGAGATATGCTTGGTGTAGACATAAGTATAGCCAAGGAAGTTATGAAGGATGGGAGCAAGAGAATTCCCATTGTGAGATTAAGTGTGAATGAAGTAAAGTTTTGAAGGTAGAGAGACAGTTTGTGGGAAAGATAAGAGGTGGGAGAGAATTCCAGTGATGTGCTAGGGAGATGGATAGAAGATGTTTCCCTGGAGGGCGGGCAGGTTTATATAGTTCTATTAGATTTTGGACGTTGTATCTCAGGCATCTGTTAGGAAGGTGTATTTGTAAGGTAGAGGCAAGGTTGGGGCAGAGAGAATGACTAAAAATAAGTTTGTGTGTTTGGATGAGTTGAATGTAGGTAAGATAATTGGGTAGCTCAATCCAGTTCAGTCGTAGGGAGATGCAGTGATGGGTGTTTGATCTGTGGCCTGTTGTTTTGATTTTAGGGAGGTTTGCAAGTTAGTAAGGATAGATGCCCCATACAGGAGGGAAAGGATAAGGTATTTGTTAGCAAGTACAAGCCTGGAAGAAGGAGAGATGAAATGGTTGTACCGGTAAAGCATGCCATGTTTCTTGTGAGTTTTTTTGATGTTTGCATGTAAATGGGTATCGAACTTTAGTTGGTCGTCAATGAGGATTCCTACTAGTTTAGCGAAGGAGACTGTTTCAAGAAGAATGTTATTTCGGCGGGTGATAGAAAATGAGTTTTTGCTAGGGTAATGCTTTTAGAGGGTGGAAATATCATTAGTTTAGTCTTGTTAGCATTTAATGCTAGATGGTTGTCTAGCATCCATTGTTCAGTAGAGGAGAAAGTGTCTTGGGTTAATTTTGTTAAAGAGGAAATGGAGGTAGCGGAGCAGATTATGGTCAAGTCGTCGTCGTCGTATTGGATGAGGTTGGCATTAAGGATGGAATGGTAGAAGTCATTGATGAAAATATTGAATAGAAGGGGACCTAGAATTGAGCCCTGGAGCACACCTGTGGGAGTGTTTAGGAATGGTGAAGTGTTTTTTTCCACTTAACTGCTTGTTGCCTATTTGATAGGCAACTGGTGAACCAGTTATTAGAGGAATAGGATAGATTTAGTTTAGTGAGTTTAGTAAGGAGAAAATTGTGAGAGATGGTGTCAAAGGTCTTAGAGACGTCTAAGAGGATGGTGGATACAATATGGCCAGAGTCTCGGGCTTTGTTTATGATTTCTAGGAAGGAGAGGAGGGCGGTGGTGGATGCTGTGACTGGGTGGGAATCCATGCTGGGTGGCAGTAAGAAGGTTATTATTCATAAGATAGGGTAGAAGTTGTAGGTGGATCCATTTTTCAAGGTGCTTTGAAATAGGGGATAGGATAGCAATGGGACAGAGGTTGGAGATGTCATTATTGTTGCCACCCTTATGGAATGGAATAATATAGGCTTTTTTCCATAGCTGGGGAACATGTCATTCTGAAACTGATAGATTTATTAGGATGCAGATAGGGAAGGCAATGGCTTCTGAGGCTATCTTTAGGAAGTAGGATAGTATTTCATCAGGGGCATTGGAGCATGGTTTCAATTTCTGAATAAGTTTTTTAATGGTAGAGATGGGGATAGGGTTTATGGAGAAGGGAGCAGGTTAGGAGCTAAATGAACTGGGGGAGGATGGGAAATATGGAGGTTATGTTGGAGAATCAGGATTATTAGTGAAGGAAGATGAACGTTTTCATATAGAGTCAACAAAGAATGAGTTGAATTGAGTGGCTAAGTCCAAGTCAGAGGCATTTGGGTCAGGGGAGGGGTTTTCTTTTTTGCCTGGGTTGAGGAGAGAGGAGATTCCATCCCAGAAATTTTTAGGTATTTTGTTGTGATTTTTTTTGGAGTGGAAAAATAGCCTTTGTGGTCTGAAATAATGAGGTTTTGTTTTACTTTGCTTCAGAGTGCTTTTTGTTCATTAAGGGAAGTAGTAGTTTTAGTTTTATGGTAGTGTTTCCAAGCTTTATCACAGAGTCGCATGGTGGCCAAGGTATTCTTAGTTAACCAAGGGACGGATCTACCTTTTATGCATTTAGTTTTCCAGGGAGAAAAGTAGTCTAACAAGTTTAAGAAGGTTGAACTGAAATAAGTAATTGCATTTTCCAGGGATAAAGTTTTTAGTGGTTTCCAGTTAGCTCTTTTTAGTGCATCTGAGAATGCATTTGGGTTAACCTTTTCCAAGTAGAGGTGCAGGTGTGGGATAGAGGTAGGAAGGAGAGAAGATGATGTGCAAAAGTGGAAGGTGATCTCCTAGCAGGTCTGGAAGGCTGCTACTATTGGAGATATAGTGGAGATGGGAGACCAGAATCCATTCTAGAGTGCTGCCAGAGAGGAAGGTCTTTGGAAGGTCTGGTTATGGAGTTAATAAGTTGAGTGAAGTTAGAGATTTATATTTAGAGACTTATTTGGAGATTGAATTGTATCCCAGTTAATGTTAACTTCCCCCAGGATTACAGTTTCATTAGAGATATTGGTAGAGAACCAAGAGAGAATGTTCTTGAGGAGTGGGACATTGTCTCCAGGAGGGATGTAAAGGGTGACAATACAGATTGAATTATGTTTGTTTATGTGAAGAAGGGCTGGGATTAATTCAGCATTACCAAATTTGGGGATAGGTTTGGAGTAAGTGGTAACTAAGAGGAATGAAGAGTACAGCAGAGTGACACCCCCCTCTTTTTTTATGAGTTCTATCATTTCTGATGATGCAATAGTTGGATGAAATCAATTCTGAGACATTTATGTGGGATTTCAGCCAGGTTTTGGAGATGGAAAGAATATCGGGTCTGTTGTGGAGAAGCCAGGCGTGGAGGTTAGGGATTTTGTTACATAAGCTCTGAGCATTTAATGACATCAAATGCTTTTTGGCGTTGTTTTAACCAGGACCAGGATACATCTTTACGTGTCAGATCTCTGAGCTGTGTTGAAAGTTGGCTTAAGTCTGGAATGAATTTGCCTACATAATTAACCATGCAAAAAAAAATGTTGTAGGGCTTGAACAGTATCTTGAGCTGGCATCTCAAGAATTGCTGTTTGCTTGGAAGGATCTGGTCGCAAGCCTGAGCTGGTAAACAAATGACCAACATAAGTAACTTTTCTTAGCCTGAACTTGCACTTCTGTGGATTCTGCTTAAGATTCACTTCACGTGCTATTTCCAGAACTTTCTTGAGGTTTCTGTCATGCTCGGCTTCACCGTTACTTCCTACTAGAATATCATTTACTACAATAGCACACAGATAAACAGAAAAAAAAAATAGTTTCATGGCACGCTGGTAGATTTCACCGCCAGAATTTATCCCAAATGGCATTCTCAAAAATCTGTACCTGCCAAAAGGATTACTGAAAGTGGTTAGCAATGAATATTTTCTGTGAAGCAAAATTTGCCAGAATGAACTCTTTGCATCCAAGACAGAAAAAACAGTGGTGTTTGGCATAAGAGCAGTGACTTCTTCGACTGTATGCATTGAATGATGAGATCTTTTCAGTGCTTTGTTCAAATCTCATGGATCAATACATATTCTGATATAATCTGAGCTTTTCTTAGGAGCTACCACCATTGGAAGACATTCTGATATAATCTGTGCTTTTCTTAGGAGCTACCACCATTGGAAGACACCCATTTAGTTGGTTCGTCAACTGGACAAATCGCACCTTGCTGCACCATTTTGTCTAGCTCGGCTTTGACTCTGTTCTGCATAGCTACTGGAACTTCCCAGGCTGCTCTGACAACTGGGTTGACTTCAGGGTCTAACTTCATGGAGTATACAACTGAGAATTTTCTTAGTTTGTCTTTGAAAAGATGAGCATAGGTAGAAAAAAAAATAGTCTGGGCAAAAATGGAACAGTTGTCTTTTAAGCTTATATTGTGTATTCCTCATTAAGTTAAATCAGTCCCATTCTCAAACTATCTTGGAAGCCCACCAACAACTGCACATGTCTTCTGACCATGTAAAATTTCAAGTCATAGCTGTTCCCAGCAGAGCAACATGAAAACACTACTGAGCTCTCAATTTGGATTCTTTTACCACCATAAGCAACAAGCTTCTTACACTTTGCCAAATCAAGCTTCTCACCAGCACATGCTCTTAACATATATTTCTGCTGATATAACATTGCACTTTGAACCTGTATCAACTTTGAGCTCTATGAGAGACCCATGTATCTGAACAGTACAAAATACTTCATTCTTTGCCCACAAATCTACTGTATTGACTGTTTCATTAAGCACAGGCACACTATCAACATAAAAAGTAGGGTCACAGCTTTCTAATTGCTCAGCTTGTCTCTTTGAATGTTCTCTTTTTAATAAAAAGCATGTGCCTCTTTTGATTTACAAAATATTTGGAAATGATTCCACTTTTTACATCTGTGTCACTGCTGACCAAAGTCTAAACACTTTTCTCTTGTAGATACATGACTGCCACCACAATTACGACAGCTGACTATGAGGCTAGGTGAGGGCAATTGCTCTGAGTTTGCTGACTCATCCTTGTGCTTCACTGAGATTGTGTGTGCTGTGGAATTTGCTAGAAAGCTATGTGGCTCCCCAGGGGTAGCTACAGGGCTCACAGTTGCTGCCATGTGCCTTGGCCGTTTTTTTCTAACCACGTGCTGCATACTATCAACATTAGCACTGGAAGATACTAGAAGCATGCATTTCAGTAGGGATGATCCATTCCTCTATATTCCTCCAACATTAACTGAGTGCCTCTTAGTCTCGATTCTGGATCCCATGTCACATCCTATGTTATGATTCAAGACAAATGGGTAATTTAGTGTGTGTGTGTGTGTGTGTGTGTGTGTGTGTGTGTGTGTGTGTGTGTGTGTGTGTGTGTGTGTGTGTGTGCATACTAAAAGGGATTGTGTGTAAAAATGGATCGTGTGCAAAAAAAGGGATTGTGTGCAAAAAAAAAAAAAAAAAAATTTTTATGGGGGAACCGGGAAGGATGACAGTCATGCTGTGATGATTCTAATATAAACACGTAACTTATGAGTCTTTGCCTCCAAAGGTAAGTAAAGAAGGGAACGGAGGAAGATGGAGAAGTCAGGTAGAGAGTCCTACTATGCTTTGGTATCGGTGTGTGTGTAGAGTAATGTGTGGGTATGCCACCTGATGGGAGAGTGGGAGGAATGCGGTGTGGACTTGAGGGGGGGCTGGTAGGGAGCCACCCATGACAAGGAGCATATGAATGACAGAGTGTCCCAGAAGACTGTCAGTGCGGATGGTACCAGCTGTGGGCTGGTTTGGATGGTATCACCCCTTGAATGGCTGCGTAAAATAGTGAGACCGGGGGGTATAGTTGGTGCGGTCAGTGGGGGCTAGCCT